>NC_058166.1:6039755-6081354 GCF_020080835.1 Cotesia glomerata | reverse complement strand
AAAATTGAGGATTGTATGTATTTTTGTATGTTGTATCATAAAAAAATAGAAATTAAAAATTTTGTCTAAAAAATAAAAAAAAAAATTTAGGGGTGGACTACCCCTAACATTTACGGGGATGAGAAATAGATGTTGGCCGATTCTCATAGATACCGGATAAGCACAAAAAATTTCATCAAAATCGGTCAAGCCGTTTCGGAGGAGTATGGTAACGAAAACTGTGACACGACAATTTTATATATTAGATGAATATGCATAATTTTTTCAGGTGCATGAATAATGATGATAATAATAAATATGTGACAAATAAAATTTTCTTTCAGGAGAGCAAATAGAAGGTAAAATAAATGTCTGCAAGTGAGATGGAATTTTGAAAAAATTTTTGAGTAGGAGGGGTAAACAATTATTGATGACGAAAGGGGGGGCAAATTTTTAGAGTGGAGGGAGTAAAATTTTTAAAAAAATTTTTTAATGAAAAGTTAAATTTTGAATGGGAGCCATAAAATTTTGAATTTATTGAGTGGTGCTGGTGAGATTTTATGAGTAGAGGGGGGGTAAAATTAAAAAAAAAAAATTTTTATTAAAGAAAAGTTAAATTTGGAATAGGAGCTATAAAATTTTGAATTCATTGAGTGGTGGAGAGTAAAATTTTTAGAGTGGATGAGGTAAAATTTTGAAAAAAATTTTTTTAATGAAAAAATAAATTTTTTAATAGGAGCAATAAAATTTTGAATTTATTGACTGGTAGGGGTAAGATTTTAAGAGTGGAGGGAGTAAAATTTTGTGCTTTCTATAAAAATAAGGGTGCTCTATATAGATAAGAGGGGGTAAAAGAGGGTAGTGGGGCATATGGCCGAAAAGGGTTGTAAATATGGTCGATATATCGATAAGGCAGATTCATGATCCATCGGCACTAGCACAGGCACCAACCATATCGACAACTTAGCACGGACACGAACCATATCGACAACTTAGCACGGACACGAACCGTGATATAGTTCTTTGAATAAAATTGTAATGAAAATCATAGATATATATCTTTGATATTTCAAGTATTGCAAATCCTACATATATTGGCTTGTTGAATAGCACATTTGTACGTTTCATTTCTATTAATGTAAAATCATTTTCAAAAATTAAACAGCTATGAAAATTAAGACCATTGCTTAACTACTTTAACATCTCGATGTTTTCTAACATTCTCCATGGTTTTTCCAAACACTGCATTATTCATCAACTTCCAAAAATTTTTTTCAAAGTAATTTTTAGCTAGCTTCCTTTTTTCTGTATTCAAGTCAATGTACTCTTTTAGCCATGGACTTTGCTTAAACTTTAATATTCTATGAACATTTATCAGACGCATTCCTAGCTCCAAACATTGTTTCAAGTTTCTATGATGTATAACATAATTTTTTTTATCATGAAGAGATGTAATTAACTTGGTTGTCTTTCCATTTGGTGGTATCATGTGCTCTGGACACAGTGGTAAATCTTTGTGATTGTCCTAAAGCTCCTCTGGATATTCCAAGTCTACTTCTAGGATATATCCTTCAGTAGAATCATCAGGGATTTGTAAAATAATTTGAATGATTTCTTGAGCATTAGATGTCAATGTATTAGTTGTTGGTTCTGTTAAGCCTTCACACCATTCAAAAGAACTGTATGGCAAATATTGAGACATGACTGCTCCATACAAATTATTTACATCAAAATACATTAAATATGAAGTTTCTTTTGCCGGATTGTAATCTTCACCCATGTATGGATTATTGGCTTTAGCATACCGATTTGAGCATTGAGCTACTCCGTCTCTTATACCTTTCTCAAGGAATAATATCATTTCTGCGTCATCTAAGATCTCCAGCTCAATTTTTGTGAGTCTCAGCATACTATCAAAAGCCAGGCTGGGGCTTGTATAGTAGTGAGCTGGATCTAAATTGTAAGTCTCCATGCAAGTCATTCGAAATTTTTCAAATATATCAGCAAGCAAAAGAACATCAGTTTTCAAGTGTCACGAACGGAGTGAGTGATGGGCGCAAGGAATATGAAATAGAAATCTCAAATATCCGAACGTTATCACTTTGTCCGTTCGGGAGCTAAATTAAAAATTGCGTTGGAGTGTGGAGCGGCACACAAGCTCGAACGTTATCTCTAAGTGTTAACTTAGAGAGAGTAAGGATGATGGATCCTGCTGACTTCGGTCACGAGTAACCTATTCTATTGTTTAGTTGTAACTTTACTTTGTAATGGAGATCTTATTTTATTTTAAAAGTAAAAATGAAAGCATCAACTTGTTTATTTGTTTGAATTTATTGAGAAAAACAAGTGAACGTGTTACAAATTTGGGTTTATAAAAAGGTTAATAAAGATAGAGATAAAAAAAGGAACACAAATGTTAGAAAAATAATAATGTCTTAAAAGTAGATAATGTTTTGGGCTTACCCTGGAAGTCTGTAGAGAGGCTCAAATTTAATGGGCCCTTTCACCTTCTATGGGTAGTTTCACTATCGAAATACCGTATCTCGTGTATCACGGAGAAATTAAATATTTACTAATAATGATATTATTTTAATCTTCGCGACTTTACGCGGAAAACTTAGCACTCAATCGACGCTCAGGTATTTTCGCTACCGAATTACCGGATCTCGTGTATCACGGAGAAATTGAATTATTTCAAATAATGAATTAACCTTCGCGACTTTAAGCGCAAAAACCTAACACTACTCGACGCTCTTCGGCGGAAAACAATATACTTCGCGATTCTCGCGGAAAAATCAACGCTCAACGGCGGAAAATAATAAAAATAAAGACAAATGGAATATAATTATGGCATATATCGAATAGCCGATGAATCTACCACGTTAGTGCTACTAAGTGCAGCCTAACCACGAGCAAGGCACTGTCTCGTGTATCACGGAGTACTTTGTGCTTCCGAAGAATTTGATGCCCGGAGCCGACCGACGCGGAGCTAACCAGTGGTATCCTGGTCGAAATCGAACTGCCTGAAAATGATTTTCGGGCAGTTTATATATGGTTAGCGACACCGGCATCTGTATGGGACTCATAGGAAAATTAATTCAAAAATTGAGGGAGAGCTCAAGGGTATTTTGCATCATCGCGTTTCTAGATTTTTCGAAACCCGGATAAACCTATGCGTAGTTTGAACTATTGCCTTATAGGTCTTACTATTACGACTTTAAGCGGAAAACGTGATGGTGACTTCACCATATTACAAATTTGAAAGTTAGAAAAACAAAGTCGTTAAATTCTGATAGATACAAAGAGATCCGGGTAACTCGTGTGAGCGTCATCAAATCGTGGGAAAGATAGGCCAGATTTCTCTTCTACAGACTTCAAGGGTATGACAAATTGTATACTAAAAATAAGAAGTTACATATATTTAAAAATAAACAAAAAATTTTGAATTTTAGCAGACGTCACACAAGTAAAGATCTGAGTATTCACCAAGTGTCTTGATATCAAATTTATCCCAGACTTTTTTGGCATGTTCATAATCTTCGTCATATTTATGAGAGTCATTTAATTTTAAGTAAAACAATTTCTTTTCGGGTAATTGAGTTTCATCTAGTTTACTCCAACTATCAACATACTCATATGGGAAAACACCTTTCTTTGTAGCTAATTTAAATCTTTCACAATCATTTTCATACTCTGCAGAAGTAATTTTTTTATCATCATCATCCAAGTTATATCTATATTTATACCATAAATCTATATGAGTCTACAAACCGTAAATTCACCTTAGTCCCATCAACATCTTGCCTGAAGGAAATATATTTTTCTTTTGTTTGAGGTAAAACACACATTTTATTCTCAAATGATTTTACTAGTGTATGAATTAAAAAATGAGAATCGTATCCAGAAAGATTGTGAAAAACTACGGGAATGTAATAAGGATTTTGATAATTTATATTGCAGTGTGCGTGAGCTGCTCCACAAAATCGACCAGTCATATGACAGTGATCTCGGTGTTTAATATCTTTATCTTTAAACGGTCGATTACAAATATGACAAGTTTTCGCTGCATTGAATTCTCGCTGTTGATCTATGTTAAAATTCATTTTAATATTACCTTTCACACTCTCATTTACTTCTTTTGAAATTGATTTTAATTCTGAGACAAACCATTCAATACAGTCTTCTCCTCGTTTCAATTTAAATCTGCAGTTTTTAGAATATGCAATACTATGAGGAACATCTCTCTGACAATTGTTTTTTTCAGGCTCAATAATACATTCAATGTCAGCATATATAATGAATGGTACTGGTTCCTGGTGATTTATGTTTTTGAATTTTAATATTTTATCTTTCGGGAATGAAATTCTAACATTGTTTTTTTGTAAACAATCTACTCTATGATTATTATATGAATATTCATATTTAAAATGATTAAGACATATATCACAAAAATATAATTTCGAATGGCTTTTTGAAATTTGTCTAGCAATTAATCGTGAAAGATCTTTTATTAGCGTATAGTGAAAGGTGCTTTTTATAGTTTTTAAATCATAATCAACTTCCATATCATCATCATCATAATTACTCTCAATAATTAATAGATGAATTTTTTTCTTATCTTTGCTTGCTTTACTCAAGTACACAGGGACTATTATTTCCTTATTGCTGTTTTCTGATGTTTTTTCTAATCCATATACATTAATTGCTAAATTATTTAGCTGCTCAAAACGCGGAAGATCTTGCAAAGGATTTGGAAAATTGATACCTTCATAGTTTAGAACTGTACTAAAATGCGGATATGATGAAGTTTTCTCTACCTTGGATGATGCTGGATGAAGTGACGCCACTACTGACCACAGGAGGCAGCGATCATTCTTGAAGTTTTCAATGTTAATAACAGCACGTTTGCGTTGAATAAATTTTGGTAGTGAGGCAAACGTTGAAAAGTAGGCACCTCCAGAGAGCGGTGTGTAGTGATTTACGTTAACCATTAAATGACTTACTCGTATCAATGACCACCCGTATCAATGACTTACTCGTATCAATGACCACCCTGAATCTTTTAAATTGAAATCTTCAACTTTAGTCGATAGGGGTTGAGATACAAATTCATCAAACCATTGACTAATATCTGTAGATGGTAAAATTGTTTCACTTTTTGTTGCAAAATATTTGATTTCTTCAGTTGTTTGAGTATCCTGCACTTTTTCGAACTTGCATGCTAATTCTGTGTTTGCTTTAACTGAAATATTACTTTCCATCAATTCTTCAATTTTCTAAGTGAAAACAATTTTTGCATCTTGCAAAAAATCACTTAATTCCACATGACACAAGTTGACAATCAATCCACTTTGCATTCTGTTATTGAAAATGGTTTCAGAGTCTTGCCATCCAACACGATCTTCAATACGATTTACACTTATCCTACCACCGCTGATAAGGTTATTGTTTTCTAGTTTGAATTTTAGCTTGCTCTTAAAGTCTGCAGTTAGAGCACGATGTATGGTGATATGTGCTTGGAGCTGGTTTCGTTCACCATGAGATAAATTCGTTTGATTTAATATAGCATTGTATGATCTAATATGTTTTTCGGCAATCTCTTCATACTTTGCAAAAACTTCACGATTTTGCTTATAATCAAGCTTTAACAGCTGCTTATAAGCCTCCTCGATTGTTGAAATATACGTTAAGTAATCTTTATTCATGATTTTTAAATTCACTTGTTACTGAAAAGTAGCTGACTGATGCTCTGATCACAGATTCGGGCTCTTAAATATGATTAATTTGTGTTGATGGGAAGGGACAACCCCCACCCTAAATTATTTTAAATCATGGTACACATAGATATCAGAATGTTGTATAGAGGGTAAAAATAGATGATATTTTAACCAAAATTATAAAGTAAAGAAAACATATACGTTAATTGGAAAAAAATTATCACATTATTTCTTCATATTTTTCAACCGATATGCATCCCCTCTCCATCAGATTGGGACTATCCCGCGCCGAAGATTTAAAGTGACCATCTTACCCCCTGCAAACAGTTTTGAAATAACATTCCCGCGCCGCAAAATGTTCCCTAGGCTTAGCTACAGTTCGGAGCGAGAGCTCCCCACCACATGCTCAGCCCCACGTGCTCGAGCAGTTCGGAGCAGAAAATAGAGAGTAGTTAACCATAATACCCTCACATACTTTACCACCATGTCAAATTCAAAATACTGCTCTCTCATTGGTTAAGAGAATATATCTGTATATACTAGATATGAGAGTAAGAGAGAGAATAATTGTAAGAAATTTATGATAAAAAATAATTATATTTAATAAAAACTCTTAATTTTATAAAATAAAAATTATTATTATTATATTTAATAAAAATTCTTAATTTTATAAAATAAAAATTATTATTATTATATTTAATAAAAATTCTTAATTTTATAAAATAAAAATTATTATTATTATATTTAATAAAAATTCTTAATTTTATAAAATAAAAAAATTATTATTATTATATTTAATAAAAATTCTTAATTTTATAAAATAAAAAAATTATTATTATTATATTTAATAATTGCATCATATTCTTGGTTATTGACGGATTGAAATGCATTCCGGTCTATAAGACACAAGAGCGAAAGAGATATGAAAGATGCTTTAAAGTAAAAATTATAGTTGAATTATTTAAATAATATCATCAACATAACATTTTTTAGATACCAGATCAATGTTACTAGAAAAAAATAATTGATTATAAAAAATATATACATTATAATCAACTGTTCAATTATTGCATCATGCTCATTCAGGCTATAGAAATGTTTATATCTGTAAAAATTATTGTTTATAAACTTGGTTTATAAAATAATTAATAAAATCGTTTAAGAGATCATTATTGTATTAAAATATATATCGCATGATTTGAAAACAGCGGGTAAAATCGAGTTTTCTGATTGGTTGAAAGTTATTGTTAGAAAGTAACAGGGTGGGGATGTCGGAATGCGGCGCCTGTATGTACAATATACAGGTATATGACTGTGATGTTTTTAGTTTTAGACGCTGCTAGAAAATTACTCAGACAATAGATTTATTGAATTTACACATGACAAATTTATTTTGTATGAATATGCATCCACAGATTCGGTAGAATCTGGCGCCAAGGTCCGTTCAAAAATCCCGTTGTAAACGGAGCGCCAGACTACCGACTGTGTTTACTGTAAGCAGAACGGTATTTCGAGGTTGCGAAATTTTATTTAATTATATGGTTCTCCTTTTTCCAAAATGATATATTATAAAAGTAATTTATACTTTATTTTACTGATATTAATTAATTATAATCAATTATAACACTTAATTCACTTAAAATTATTAAATTTTATCAGCACAAACTATAGTAAGCCCAGAAATTTCGATCCTGACTTTTTTTCGATGAGGAATATCAGCGCCACAGACTAGATAAAATAATAATTGTAGTCATCCTTCCTATAGACACGCAACTACAGTAAAAAAAAGTGATTCATAGCTTGCATCTATGGCCGCCAGGGTGCACTGGAATTACATCTACATAAACTGTAGCTTCAAGGGGATAGTTTGCAGTAAAAAATGCAGTCAACACGAGATTTAAGTTGTTATCAATTGTAAATTTTCATTATAATTACAAAAAATACTAAAATCCGAACAAAAACAGTTTCACTGTAAAAAAGTCGCGCCAAGTCCACGTTCATAAGACTATTAGGAAAAAAAAATTTTTTTTAACTTCCCGCTAAAAATCTCAGATTTTCAAAAATCGGGAAGTTATTGTTTTTACCCCGTTTGGCAAAAATCGAGTTTTCATCAGATCTCGACGTTTGAAGGTCACAGGAAGCTTCCCTGACTACCCCCGCGATGTTGTCACTATGTCTGTATGTATGTGTGTGTGTGTGTGTGTGTGTGTGTGTGTGTGTGTGTGTGTGTGTGTGTGTGTGTGTGTGTGTGACTATGTGACTCGCTTATAACTTTTGAACGGTTGAACCGATTTCATCGCGGTTGGTGCCATTCGAAAGGGCTACGCTGAACTTAGATTTCCTGAGAATTTGAACCGATTCGGAACCGATTAAGAAATCTTGAAAAATCTTAAAAAAAATAAGAAAAAAATCATTTTTGAAAGTAGTTTTTTTGGAATATCTTTTAAACGGCTTTATCGATCAACTTCAAAAACTAATCCGCCCTTAAGCTTGAAAAACCACGCCGATCGGCGTCAACCCGATCAAAATCGGTTGATTCGTTCGAGAGATAGCGTGAACGAAAGAAAACCGAAAAAAGTGTTTTTTTCACATAACTTCGTCATTTCTTCTCGGATCACTTTTGATGACATAGCATAATTTATAGAGCTTAAACACCGCGTCGATTGCCGCCAAAAACGTAGAAATCGGTTAATTAGTTCAAAAGATATCGTCAATAAAAGATTTGAAAACAAGTGTTTTTAAAATCACTGCGACATTTTTAACTTCCCACTAACAAAATCGAAGATTTTCAAAATTAGGAAGTTATTGTTTTCACCCTGTTTTTTTTCTTTACTCACGTCTTAACGATAATAATTTTTTGAATGAGCTTGGATAGCTCAAAATGACACGAAAATTATATTTATGAGCTCGAAAAGCGCAAAAAGTAATAAGTGCAATTTTAAGCGCTTAAGTATGGAATTAGCGGGAAGTTGCCGGGATGGCCGTTAGGGTCAATCGTTTTCCAAATTTTTTTCTTTACAAAAAGATACAAAATAAAAAAATAAAAAAATCCGAGTAACCGATATGATTGTTTATGGTTTTCGCAAATTAAAAAAAATTTTATTGTAAATTTAAAAATTAAAAAAAAAATTTTAGAACGTACTTGGTGTGCGTCATTGTGTATTTCAATTTTTTTAAAGTCCTAGTAAATAGATTTTACGAATTTTATTAAAAGTAAAATATTTTGCAACCGCGCACACTAAATACGTTCTAAAACTTTTTTTTTAATTTTTAAATTTACAATAAAATTTTTTTTAATTTGCGAAAACCATAAACAATCATATCGTTTACTCGGATTTTTTTATTTTTTTATTTTGTATCTTTTTGTAAAGAAAAAAAAAATTTTTTTTTCCTAATAGTCTTATGAACGTGGACTTGGCGCGACTTTTTTACAGTGAAACTGTTTTTGTTCGGATAATTTTTTCAGGTGCATGAATAATGATGATAATAATAAATATGTGACAAATAAAATTTTCTTTTAGGAGAGCAAATAGAAGGTAAAATAAATGTCTGCAAGTGAGATGGAATTTTGAAAAAATTTTTGAGTAGAAGGGGTAAACAATTATTGATGACGAAAGGGGGAGGCAAATTTTTTAGAGTGGAGTAAAATTTTTAAAAAAATTTTTTAATGAAAAGTTAAATTTTGAATGGGAGCCATAAAATTTTGAATTTATTGAGTGGTGCTGGTGAGATTTTATGAGTGGAGGGGGGGTAAAATAAAAAAAAAAATTTTTATTAAAGAAATGTTAAATTTGGAATAGGAGCTATAAAATTTTGAATTCATTGAGTGGTGAAGAGTAAAATTTTTAGAGTGGATGGGGTAAAATTTTGAAATAAATTTTTTTAATGAAAAAATAAATTTTTTAATAGGAGCAATAAAATTTTGAATTTATTGAGTGGTAGGGGTAAGATTTTAAGAGTGGAGGGGGTAAAATTTTGAAAAAAATTATTTTTTATGAAAAGTTAAATTTTGAATAGGAACCATAAAATTTTGAATTTATTGAGTGGTGTGGGTGAGATTTTATGAGTAGAGGGAGTAAAATTTTGAAAAAAGTCTTTTTTATGAAAAGTTAAATTTTTGAATAGCAGCTATAAAATTTTGAATTTATTGAGTGGTAGGGGTAAGATTTTAAGAGTGGAGGGGGTAAAATAAAAAAAATTTTTTTGATGAAATGTTTAATTGTTGAGGTGGTGGAGATAAAATTTTGTATGGAAAGAGTAAAATTTTCAGAGTAGAGAGGGTAAAATTTTGAAAAAATTTGTGATGAAAAGTTCATTTTTTGAGGTGGAGGGGGTGGGGTAAAATTTTTCGAAAAAGAAAGGTAAAATTATTAAAATAAGCGAGAAAAATAGTGCTCAACTGAGTCTCTGATACATGTTAGACAAAAACATAGGCAAATATCGTCAGCAAAAGGGGGTTGAGCTTAGATTTGATAAAATAAACATAGGGTGGTGGGAAGACAGGGATGAAAAAAACGCTGTAGATATGGTCAAAATAAGGCGTAAGGGTGCTTTCTATAAAAATAAGGGTGCTCTCTATATAGATAAGAGGGGGTAAAAGAGGGTAGTGGGGCATATGGCCGAAAAGGGTTGTAAATATGGTCGATATATCGATAAGGCAGATTCATGATCTATCGCCACTAGCGCAGACACCAACCATATCGACAACTTAGCACGGACACGAACCATGTCGGTATTGCAGATTCCTGCATTATCGGGAATGAGAACGCCCCCTGATATACTACTTTTAATTAATAAATTTATTGATTAATTTATTTAATAAATCAATTTATTATTTAATTCATTTTATAAATAATTATTAATAATGCAGAAATTTTTTTCATGCAAATTTTTTTCAAAATTAGTAATGAATTTAGACACAATGGCGCTGATCACAGTTGTACTCAATAAGATAATATATAAGATTGTATATCATTTTAGTACTCAAAGTCAATGTATTGCCCTGCACTTGTCTTGTGATTGTCATACACTAAGATTAGTTTATGACAGCAGTTTGAAACTCAATCATCACAAAACAAATTTTTGCTAAATTTAGCAAGTTTTCTCTCATTTTTAGCAGTTAATCAATTGTTAGTGTTATTGTAATAAATTTGAGTGAACTCAGTTCGCTTTTGTTTTCATTAGAGCAGGTTATTTATTTTTACAAGATCCTATCATCCATTAGCTAACAGTTGAATAAATATTGAATTATAACGCCTAAAGAATTTTTTTATCTGCAAAGAATTTATATATTCATCGGAAAATCAACTAAACTTGATTTTTATCCTAACTCAACGTGTCATTGAATATAAACAATAACATTAAATGAAGTTTGTCCTTGTACTTTGGACAGGCAAGAAGCCTGCAACTGTCAGTGTTCTTCCTGAATCTGAGGTTCGCATTTGTGACAAAAATAAATGTAAAGCAAAATATGGAAATCGTTGGTATCGTGCAAAAGTCTTGAAAAGATCTGGTAATTATTTTTATATTATATTGATTTTAATAATTACTAATAAATCACTTGACATCATTAATTTTTTTGATTTGACATATCATACAAACATCCAAAAAATCTGTTCATTGCCGATTAAATTTGTAAACAGTTTCGATATTCTATACAATTTCCGACAAAATTCAACTATTATGATGATTGAGTTAGTTTATTTTAGAATTTTCATATATTTAAGGCCATTTTAGGAGGGTACCCCCCACTTTTTTTAAAAGTAAAATGGCGCCGCCTGGTGGCCAGTCCGGGTACTAAAAAAGTCCCTAGCACGTGAAAATTTTCTAAATTAAATAAAAAATATAAATAATTATTGAATATAAAAAAAATGAATGCTAAAAATAATTTAAAAAATTGCTTTATATTTTGAAATAAAAAAAAATATATAACATTGACAGAATTATTTAAATCAACGATAAGCAGTTGTGGTGACCTTAAACTGTCAACGCCGTATTTATTTTTATGATATTATTAAAAAATAATGAAGCGATTGATAAAAAAAAGACCAACGTAGCTCGAATTCTACAAAAATTAAAAATATATAAAAAATAACTTACAATTATTATCCCAACACAGATGGATGTATCTTAAAAAATAAATTTCATGTTTACATTTTGCATTTAGTAACTTTATGACAGCTGTAAGCAATATGCTCGTAATCGTTCGGCGCATGCCCGATGCATAACCGTCGTAGAGGGAAAAATTAAATTAAATAGATTGTTTTATTTTTTATATAAATAAAAATATCTCAGAAACCACGCAAAAGTTGTAGAGACATGAAGTGAATGAAATTTAGAGAATTAAATTACAAACAAAAATAAGCCAAACTCGATATTTCTACGACCAATAGTTTATGAAATATTAATTTTTTAATAAAAAAAAACGCGGTTCCGCTGAAGCGCTCATAAACAAATAGCTGTAACTCCGCGAAAAATCAATTGATTTACTTTTTTTTTAAATTATATCTTTTGTTGTCTTCTATAAGCAAAAAAATCAACTAAGCTCAAAAAAATTTTTTTGAATTTATTTGAATAATTTTTAGTTTTTTGAATTTCTGCATTAAAAAATAGTTAGAATTAGAAAAAAATTATTTTTTTTTCATATTAAAATTTTCCCTGCAACAGAGAATCGATATGAAAAAAAAAAATTTTGAAAAAAAAATTTTTTTAGTGCGAAAATTTAGTTTACAAGTTTAAAAAAATATGATCTCTACGGGGACTCGATGTCCGATCCCCGATCCGAGACAGTGCACGTGCGCCATTCCCCTCAAACCGTTGTCGGATAAAAATGGGGGAAATAATTATAATTTGAGGCAAATAATAACAATAGTAAGCGGCCGCTCAGAAACTCGGAGTTATTTCTATTTTGTAACTTTTTGTTTTTTTCTAAGTCTTAATTAACTTTAAAAAAATTGATCCCATAATATAGGTATCAATCAATTCCAAATTTCATGAATCGTCCAGAAAACCTATCGACAAAAGATCGATTTTTAAAATGTTAACTAATTTTTTTTTTTATAATAAATAAGTTAAACTTTTAAAAAATCAAATCGACAATGTAGGCATCAAACGATTCAGAATTTCATAAATCGTAAAGATATCCTATCGTGTGGAGAACGTTTTTTTTTTAAATTTTTCTATTTGTTTAAAAAAATAGTTAGTTAACAATTAAAATTTTGTTTTCACAGTGTAGGTATCAAACGATTTAGAATTTCATGAATTGTAAAGATATCCTATCGTGTGGATAAATTTTTTTTTTTTTTAATTTTACTATTTGTTTAAAAAAATAGTTAGTTAATAATTAAAAATTTGTTTCCACAATGTAGGTATCAAACGTTTCAAACTTTCATGAATCGTGAAGATATCCTATCGTGTGGATAAACTTTTTTTAAGAAAATTTTCCTATTTTTCTATTTGTTTAAAAAAATAGTTAGTTAACAATTAAAATTTTGTTTTCACAGTGTAGGTATCAAACGATTTAGAATTTCATGAATTGTAAAGATATCCTATCGTGTGGATAAATTTTTTTTTTTTAATTTTACTATTTGTTTAAAAAAATAGTTAGTTAATAATTAAAAATTTGTTTCCACAATGTAGGTATCAAACGTTTCAAAATTTCATGAATCGTAAAGATATCCTATGGTGTGGACAAACTTTTTTTAAGAAAATTTTTCTATTTGTTATAGGTATTAATTGATTCCAAATTTCCAAATGAGTTAATCAACTTTCAGAAATTTGATTTTTTATCGTTAGGTTCTCTAAACGTCCTACAGGAAAAAAATTAAATTAAATATATTGTTTTATTTTTTACGTAAATTTTACATCCAAGTCAGTCTAAGCCTCGATAAAATAATGTCAACATAAAAGTTATGACTTTTCATGAAATGTTTAACAAAAAAATTGTACAAATAAATTTGTACACCTCTTTAAAAAAAAAAAAAAAATTATTTTTTTTTTTACTCGAATATTCTATAATTCACAATATCTTGAGTCAATTTGACATTTTCAACCAAAAAAAATTTTTTCTATTAATTTTTTTTTTTATTACATTTTTTATTTCCATACAATATCAATGAGTGAGAAAGAGATAGAAATTATTTTCTATCACATTCCTAGCCTACTGCGCATGACAACATTTACGAGCGTAGCAGCTGAGCTGATAGAAAAATATTACTACATCTGTCTTACTTGCTCAGCTTACCGGCATGGAATGTGACAGAACTTTTTTTGATACAAAACAATTTTTTTTCGTTGAAAATTCATAATATTATAAATTTATTATGAATTATAAAATTTCAGAATTTTTTTTTTAACAGCCGAGACCAGCGATTGCAGTTTCAATCGGCTTAGCGAAACGAATGGAAATTTTGAAAAAACGTTTTTAGAGATAATAGATAATTTAATAAACTATTTCACCACAAAGCGTTTTTTTCAAAAATTTCATTCGTTTCGTGAAACCAATCGAAACTGCAATTGCTCTGCTGTTGGGAGTGCGACAGAGATAGTTCCGTTGAACTCCGTGAGAGCAAAGCGAGAAAAAGATGGTCTCGCCTGTTAAGGAAGAACGCTAAGAAAATTTTTTTTTGGAATGTTTAAATTTTTGTGCTTAAAAAACTGCGTCGAATGCTTTTTTGAAAATGAAAATCAAACGACGCATTCAAAAATTATAGTTTAAAAATTCACAAAATTTTGTTTTTCAGTATTTTTTTAAAATACTAGGAATTTAAATTGTGCGCCTTAATTAGGAATCCAATAAGAAATCGGGGACCAAATTTTTGCGATGATTCAATACTCAGTTCACTTTTCACTTATTTTCAATTAATCTATTTTAATATAGAGGATCTTCGAGATTATTCAACCAATTAAAATGAACCTGTACGTTTTTTTTGTGTTTTAAAAACTGCGTCGAATGCTTTTCTAAATAAAAAAATTAGGAAAACGGTTGACCCTAAAGGCCATCCCTGCAACTTCCCGCTAATTCCGTTAATACCTGGCCGCTTTTTTGAGCTCTTCGAGCTCAAAAGTACAATCTGTGTATTGTTTTAAGCTCTCCGAGCTCAAAAAGATACCTTTTCTATGCTTTTGAGCTCTTTGAGCTCAAAAGTCTGATAGAAGTTTCATGGAACACTATTTTTTGAATGTTCATACCGCAATAACTTTTGAATGAATGAACCGATTTTTACGCGGTTGGCGGCATTCTACGTAGTTTTTTAAGCCTTATAAATAATTTCTAAGTTTCAATTGGTCAAACTAGAAATTTCGGAGTAACTCTGAAAAAACACTTTTTTCGGTTTTCTTTCGTTCACGATATCTCTCGAACGAATCAACCGATTTTGACCAGCTTGGTGGTAATCGACGTGGTTTTATGATGTTAAGAGCTGATTAGTTTTTGGAATCGATCGGTAGAGCTGTTTGAAAGTTATTCCAAAAAATGTCGAAGTTATGTTGAAAAAATCCTTATTTCCAAATATTTCGTCGAGGATATCTCTCGAACTAATCAACTGATTTCCACGTTTTCGGCGGCAATCGACGCAGTTTTTTAACCTCTGAAATTATTCTATATCATCAAAAACGATCCGAGAAGAAATGACGAAGTTATGTGAAAAAAACAGTTTTTTCGGTTTTATTTCGTTCACGCTATCTCTCGAACGAATCAACCGATTTTGACCGGATTAGCGCCGATCGGCGTGGTTTTTTGACGTTAAGAGCTGATTAGTTTTTGAAATTGATCGATCGAGCCGTTTAAAAGATATTCCAAAAAAACCACTTTCAAAAATGATTTTTTTCTAATTTTTTTTGAGATTTTTCAAAATTTCTCAAAATCTATCGGTCCGAATCGGTTCAAATTCTCAGGAAATCTAAGTTTGGCGAAGCCCTTTCGAATGGCACCAACCGCGATGAAATCGGTTCAACCGTTCAAAAGTTATAAGTGATTCACATACTTACACATACACACACACACACACACTTGGGGCAGAGGAGAAACTGCTACCAGGCGCGTCTCCCCGTAGCGGATGGGAGAACGCTCGCTGTACCTGGTACAGAGGGTAGGAGCCAAATAAAATACGTTCCCGTGGACAAAACTCCCCTTTAATGGGTTGGTCACACTAACTGACCTAACAAGACGATCGTTCTCTGCTGTGACCCACTGGGAGTGACCGGAACCTCGTGTCGTAGTTTCCGACGATGCAGGCCACGGCTGATGTGAGCTTGCTCTGCCGAGGTGTAAGTTGCAGCAGTGGATCAGGAGCCAGCCACTTCGGGCCTTGATCAGGAAGTACGCAGTGAGTGTTAGAGATCGGAATCTTCACCGCTCCGAGCGAGTCTAGTCCGTCCGTGTATTCCGGGACTGGCCAAGTGTCGGCTAGGCCTCAGGGAACTGGGGTAGGAGTACTATCTCCGAGGGTACACCCGTTCCTAGTTATGACAACCCGCTCCGCTCCGTACCATGCGCTGGTAAATCACAAAAGAATGAGTAATTTAATGGAAACTAACATTAGTGAAAACGGGCCGCATGCCCAACAAGCAGCGATTGAAGCAAGCGCTGAAATGAAGAGAACGCAAGCGCTGGAACGCCTGGAAGAGTTGACAAATGAGTTAAATAATCTCGTCCAGTCAAAAGTCAATATCCACAAGGAGATCAAGACCAAGGCGACTAGTGTAACTAACGCCCTTCGAAGGTACAAAAAACTGGATGAAGAATGGCGATTAGCATCGCGACGCAGTCCTCGTGCTACACTGGGGCAAACCAAACAAGTTGTTGTTGTAACTGACGAGACAATGGATACCGGAGCCGAAGGTGACGGTGAGTCGGTCGTGAAGACGAACGAGAAACTGCCACGAAGACTGGAAAGAGGAAAGATCGGACCTCTCCAGACCCAACGTGCAGCCAAGCCACCAAGAGGAAGGACCTGAGAAAAAGCCCTCCGCAAAGAGCAATAATGCAAAGTGACGAACGGACAAAAGCGTCTGCTTGGCAGAAAGTCCAGTCAAGAGAGAGCAACGAAGGCAAAGGTCAGAGCAGCTCCCAAATCAACTGCCCAAGGAGCCCCGTCCTGAACCTAAACGGAAGAAACCGCGCAAGTGGATCAGGCCAGACGCACTGATCATCCGCCCAGTTGAGCCGGCGAAGTACGCTGAGATTTTGCGTAAAATAAAGAAGGATGTCCCTGAAGAGCAGGTCCGTACTACGGTGGATAAGATCCACAAAACTAGGGCCGGAAACATGCTGATTACGCTCTCTAGGAAGAGCTCCGATAAAGGCCAAGCCCTACAGAAAACCATCGAGGGCATCCTACAAGAAGAGGCCAAAGTGATCTGCAAAGGTCCACAGGAAGACGTCGAAATCCGGGACCTTGATGATACTACAACCAGGGAGGACATTCAAGCCGCCTTGCATATGGCAACCGGAGAATCTTGCGAGGTATCGCTAGAGGCAATTAAGATCCGTAAGGCCTACAGAGGTACTCAGACTGCCGTAGTGACTCTACCAGCAGCTGCAGCGCGGAAGATATTGGAAGGAAGCGGTAAAATCCGGATCGGCTGGGTCAACTGCCGAATTAGAGCCACGAATATACCCACCCAATGTTTCAAGTGCTGGCACTTCGGGCATCATGGATCTCATTCCAAAAGTAGCGTAGCCCGATCAAAGCTTTCCACAAGGTGCGGACAAAAAGGGCCCAAAATCGCGAACTCTAAAACCCAGCCAAATGTGCACTATGCGCTGAAAATCCAAGTGCAAAGGACTCCGCCCACTGTGCCGGCAATCACAAATGCCCGGTATTCCAAGAGGCGCTTCAGAGGATGACAAACCAAAGAACATGAAGATACTACAGCTCAACCTCAACCATTGTGAGGCTGCGCAAGACCTGCTCATGCAGACTGTGCGCGATCATGAGCTAGACTTAGTACTAATAGCAGAGCCATACAGGCACCTGAGTACCCAACCATGGGAAACCGACTGCACCACAAAAGCTGTCATATGGTCCTGCGGCAAGCTCCCCTTCAGAGTATCGTTAACAATGGCAGCGCCGGCTTTGTAGCAGCATCGGTAGATGGCATCCGTTTTACAGCTGCTACGCACCACCTAGCCTCACTATTGTTGAATTCATGGATTTTCTGGATCGACTGACGGAGGACGCGAAGCAGTACTACCCAGTGGCAATAGCTGGGGACTTCAACGCCTGGGCAGTGGATTGGGGCAGCAAACACACCAACGCTCGGGGTAAAGAACTACTAGAAGCTTTTTCTACGTTAGACGTAGTGTTGTTGAACAGTGGCGATGCGCCGACGTACACTAAAGGCGACGCAAGTTCTATTGTGGATCTTACTTTTGTCAGCAGCAGCCTCATCAGAGGAAACTACGACTGGAAAGTGATGGAGACCTACACGGCCAGCGATCACAACGCGATTCTCTGGGAAGTATCAAAGGACCCGAATCCTAGAAGACCGGCTAAGAAACTTGACATCGTTGGGTGGAAGCTGAAATCGCTTTGACCCAAGTGCACTAGCAGCTGCCTAAATAGTGAACCGCTTACTACTGGATCTGCAGAAGAAATGACCCCGGCGTTGATAAAGAGAGTGTCCCAGGCTCCCGCCACCTGCAGGCCCCGTAAGCAGGGCATGAACCAAGAACCTTCGGTGCACTGGTGGAACGACCACATCAGCTTCCTTCGGTAGGAGTGTTTCAAGAAAAGAAGAATATCTCAGCGTGGTTATCGGCGGCATGACTCAGCGGAACTAGTCGCAGAATACAAGAAAGCTCGTCGAGACTTAAACAAAGCCATCAAGGATAGCAAGAAGAACTGCTGGAAAGAGCTAATCAACGAGGTGGACAAAGACTTGTGGGGCAGACCTTACAAGGTAGTCATGGCAAACTTGAAATACCAGCCAATGCCGTCTCCTACGTGTCCTCAACTCCTACAGAAGATCGTGACTGCACTGTTTCCACGACAGCGCGTTTTCAACTACCTGTTGACACAAGACGAACTGAATGATATCCCACCTGTGACAAAAGAAGAACTGATGGAAGCTTGTAACCGCGTCGGGAATAATAAAGCGCCGGGATTGGACGGAATCCCTAATATTGCCTTGAAAACATCTATTAAAGCAGCGCCAGCGTTATTCCTCGATGTCTACAACATCTGCTTGAAGGAAGGGATTTTTCCTCGGAAGTGGAAACAACAACGGCTGGTACTACTTCCTAAAGGAAAAAAGCCACCGGAAGAACAAATCATCTTATCGTCCACTCTGCATGTTGGATACAGCCGGTAAGATACTCGAACGTATAATCCACCAAAGGATAGAAGCAGTTGTCGATCCACTATTAGCAGACAATCAGTACGGATTTCGAAAAGGACGATCAACCCTGGACGCAATCAACCTGGTTGTCGGTATAGCCAAAGACGCAATCGCCGGTACCAGATGGAAGGGTGGAACGAAGAAATATTGTCTGGTGGCAACCCTAGACATCAAAAATGCCTTCAACTCCGCCAACTGGGATCGCATCATGCAAGCTCTTCAAGAGATGAACGTACCAGGATATCTACGAAGGATAGTCGCTAGCTACTTCACGAATAGAGTCCTTAGATATGACACGAAGAATGGTCCAAAGGAGGATGATGATGTTACTGGAGGCGTCCCGCAGGGGTTCTGTTCTCGGTCCACTTCTCTGGAATATCATGTACAACGGATTGCTGAGACTGAAACTACCAAGAAATGTCAAACTGGTAGCGTACGCGGACGACGTAGCCGTAGTAATCGTCGCCAAGCATATTGATGAGATAAATCATATGTTCACGATCACCTTTGAGCGAAGTAACCAGTGGATGGACACAGTAAACCTACAACTGGCTAAACAGAAGACCGAGGCTGTACTTATCACTAGCAGAAAAGTGGTGGAAACGATCAATTTAAACGTCGGAGACCAAGAAATCACATCCCAACCATTCATTCGATATCTGGGAGTGATGCTCGATTCCCGACTTAACTTCAAACAACAAGTTGAACACGTGACCGCCAAAGCATCAGCAGTAGTGGCTAACCTAGTACGATTGATGCCCAACATCGGTGGCCCGAAGCAGACAAGGAGGTTATTGCTATCATCAGTAGTTACATCGGTCCTCACGTATGGTATATCCATTTGGTCCGACGCACTTGAGACCCAAGAATCATGGAGGAAAGCATGTCCGGTTTACCGACTGAGCGCGCTAAGAGTAGCCAGCGCCTTCCGAACAATATCAGAGGAAGCAGTGTGCGTCATTTCTGGAACTCTGCCGCTTAGAGTCTTAGCTAAAGAAAGACGGGCCCTTTACCATCGAAAGAGGTCAACTACACTGAGCGCTGAAGAACTAAGAACAGAAGAACGACAGCACAGCATCTCGCGATGGCAACTTGAGTGGGACGCTGCAGCAAAAGGAAGATGGACACACCGCCTCATACCAAAGATCGACGTTTGGCTGAGCCGAAACCATGGTGAAGTCAACTATTACCTAACGCAGATGTTGTCAGGACATGGGTGCTTTCGAGAGTATCTGCACCGCTTTAAGCACGACGATTCTCCGGAGTGCCCGTCTTGTCCAGGGGTTATTGAGGACGCAAGGCACGTTTTCTTTGTGTGTCCACGTTTCGATCCTCAGCGTGAGGAGTTAGAGAGGATCCTGAACTGGAGAATCAACCAGAGACAATAGTAGATGCAATGTTGTCGAATCAAACTGCTTGGAACGCTACAAGCACTTTTGCCACAGAAGTGCTTACAGAGCTGCGTTCCATTGAAAGAAAAAGAGCAAATGACAGAAACTAGAAGGAAGGAAAAATAACACCTTAGCCACCAGAAGGAATAGCGGTAGCTGGATCCTCCCCTCACGAAGTAATGCCTGACGGCGGTTTCCATGAGGGATTAGAGGAAAGAAGGGAAAGGGGTTTAGGGTTTAGTGGGTAGGGGCGTTAGGGTCGAGTTTTAGTATGAGACTGCGTCGAGTCGCCACATATCCAGGCCAAACAACTATGCCTGGAATCCGTAAAGGGATTCCCCTAAGAGAAAAAAAAAACACACACACACACACACACACACACACACACACACACATACATACAGACATAGTGACAACCTCGCGGGGATAGTCAGGGAAGCTTCCTGTGACCTTCAAACGTCGAGATCTGATGAAAACTCGATTTTTGCAAAACGGGGTGAAAACAATAACTTCCCGATTTTTGAAAATCTGAGATTTTTAGCGGGAAGTTAAAAATCGAACAACGCATCCAAAAGTTATAGCTTTTTAATAAATACATTTTGAGATAAAAATGTGAAAAACGGTGCTTTCAGCTTGAAAAGTTCAAATATATTAACGAAAAAACTCATTTTAAGGTGCTTCAAATTCAAATTTAGTGGGAAGTTCTAGGGTTAGCCTGCGCGGTCAACCGATTTCCAGATTTTTTTTTCTGGCATTCATTTTAGGTAAGTCAATTTTTACATAAATTTTTTTTTTTTTTTTTCATGATATTAAGTTTTAATTTTGCGTAAGCTTTTATCAATACCTAATAGTTTGAAATTCTTTTAATCCTCTATTTTAGCTCCTCACTTGGTCTAAAATGTAACAATATAAGGTAAGCTTACCGTTTACATTTTTATTGTTTTAAAACGGGTTATTTTTACTGTTTATGTAGGTTTAGAAATTTTACAAAATCTGATATTTCGAAGCTTTTTCCGTCTGATTTCACTAAATTGTCTCTTTCTTCCCCGATTAATATTTAATCATAAGATTTTTTTAGTTTTATTTCTTATTTTTCTAGCAATGAACAATCAAAATAATCACTCGAAAGTGGCGGCCGACTCTGGATATGGTGCTCGTCATTATTCTGAGAAACACAAGAATATTTCTCTATACGGTCAACGCTTGGCTGATAATAATTCACGTCAAAACACTTGAAACTCCGGAGAAAATAATGAAAAAAAAATTACTTCTTTTTTCTATGAGGATGATGATATCATTTTGTATCCAATATATTCAAACAAGATTTTCTCATTTCTTTGTTAGTTACAAATTTGCTAATAAATAAAGCAAGATATAAATAGAAATGTAAAATTTTTATTAGTTTGTGCTTTATTTTACACCCAAGTTAGTGGTCGTTTATGATTTTCGAAATTATTACTAACGTCTTTTCTTAATATTTTAAAAACTCTGATTATAATTAACATCTTTATCATTTTTATTAATTATCTTATTCTTTAGGGTTATTATAGGTGTTATAAGCTAAAAATATCATACTTGTTAAGAATTTTTCAACTAATTTAACTCTTCATTCTTATAAAAATTTGTTTAATAAATCTGGAGAAACCACTTCAAAAGATTTGATAAGTTTCGAAAGACTAAGCTCATTGGAACAAACTTGATGGTGTTCAAGAGTTAGTTTGGGCACTTCCGGCCATATTTTGAATTTTCACCGGAAACGCCCAAACTAAGCTTCTGTTAAAAAATTCTGTGAAAATCAAATACATCGTCTCTCCACCCCCCCCCCCCAAATATCTTAGGAAATGCCCAAACACAGCCCCTGTCAAAAGTAGAACTCAAAATTCCAATTTTAAAAGGTTCTCCACGGAAGTTACATTTTGGCACATCCTAATATATATACATACACATATAAATTTTTTAACCAATGGTGTTTTTGGAACTTATTTGACTAATTATGACATATGATAGCAAAATCAGGTGAAAATTCCACCATGAGGACTAATGCAACAGTTAGATTTCTAATAAAATCCACCTTTAAATCATGATTTATCAATATAATTTTTTAATTCGTCACCTGATCGAATTTCTATTAGATAATTTTATTAAAGCTCTCTTGACTATGCTGTATACTGCCTATCACATAAAAATCGATTGATTTGTATGAAAGTTACTGCCGTTCAAATATATTTAAATAAGTCTTTTATTAAATATAAACTTTACTTCTGAGTTCGAAGAGTTCAAAGTATAGTTTTCTTTTGGATATTTAAGCGTTCAAAATATCTGTAAAACTATGTTTTAAGGTCAAAAACGTCATCATTTTTGTAATTTAAAGTTCTTTGCATTTCAAATTAGCAGGAAGTTGCTGGGATAGCGTGTAGAGTCAACCGTTTTACTAAATTGTTATTCTTATAATTACAAGGATAAAAAACTTTTTATGAATGTTAAAATTCGCCCCCATAATAATATAATTTATTAATTTTTACAGGAAAGTGGACGACGTAGGTTATAATAATGAAGATGACAGAATTATTATTTACTTGAGCGAGGTTTTCACCATTTTCTTGCGAAAATCAACAGAATTTTTTTATATTCTACATCATTCAAATAATAGTGAAATTCACAATTTTATTTTATTTATTAAACATATTTAATATCTATACGCAATAATATTATTAAAATTAAAGATATTCAATAAGGTATAATGATTTGTAACGGGGTGGTTAGCCCTGTCCAATTGGTCACCCCCTTCCTCTTTGAAAAGGACGCCACTGGGATTTTATACTCGGTGTCCCAGAAACCGGGGAGCATGAGAAGGAAAGATCGGGTCGTGAGAAGTTGAGAAAGGCTGAAGAATTAATACTGAGAAACAATTATTAACAATTTAATTATTTATTCAATGTAAACAATTTTATTTTAACAAAATTCCTTAATAATATTACCCTTAAAATTAACCTATCAATTACTTAATTGTGAGGACCTCTCACCTACGCAGGCACTTGCCAAAACTTACAACTAAATATCCTTAAATTCTTTCAACTATAGATCATTACGCATCTATCTTCTTAATTTCTTAACTCCACATAGACCATTACGCATCTATCCTAATTTCTAAATTTAATCATAGACCATTACGCATCTAGATTCTTAATTCCTTAACCCTCGTCCAACTGACGGAATAACAAACAACATATTTTACCCAATAAAACTTCTCAATATTTCGTATTTTCCAAAATTCCAAAATTACGCCTAACAATTTCTTAACACAAAATTCTGACCTTCGATAATTTCTTTAAATTCATTAATTTATCTTCTTAACTAAATTTATTTCCAACTCACTAAATTTTCTACTAAAGTTATCAATCAATTTATTCTACTAAACCCACCGATTTATTTCATTTCTTGATCTCCACTAAATAATCTTTACCAAAGTTCACTACAAAATTTTCTTAACAAGTTCGGTAATCAATTTTCTAAATTCACTAAATTTCTCAATAAATACCTTCGCTAAATTAACTAAATTAATTAAATTTAGCCCACCGGCCTAAATCTAATTTAACACAATTTCTTAAATTCAACTCTGAAATTCTAAAACGTCTCAACAAAATTACCACCGTGGAGCATTATAGAATGACCTTCACTAACTTAATTTCAATTCTTAATTCTCCTTAAATAAATTCTAGGCGATATTTCTTAATAAATTTCTGTCTCGAAAATTCTTAACTAAAATTAATTTATCATAGCCAACAGGCCTATAATAAATTACTAATAAATTATTTACCAATAAATTAACAATTTATCTATTAAATATAAAAGTCTAGCGACAAAACTAACTACTTGACCTTGACGATAGAAACTAAGGTACGAATTTGCTAATACAAAGATGACCGCTCAAGAAATTAAATTTAATTATTTTGGCCTCTTAATTAAATTATTAATTAATTTGGCCTAAAATAACTCAGAATACCTGACAACTGAAACCGGTACTCCAGCGATGAAATCTTTTTCCCAGTAGAAAAGAAAATGACGGGATCAGCTCCACTGTGCCTACTGACTTCAAGGCGCCAGAAACTCTTTACTTCAAAGTACACGCAGCTTCCCAATCTTATCCTCGATCAATTTATCCCAGAAATTCCAGTAAATAAATATTTCGAATAAGACGAAGATCGTCAGCCAAATGGCTTCTTTGACAAGTAATTTTTAACAAAATACCAGACAATAAAAATTAATCGCTTCGTTCCATTCGTGAAGCTTTAAGAAATCAACTACTTACTTGTCTCAGAAAAATATCCCACGCCGGAACACAGTTACCCAACGTACTCGCAAAAATTTGCCGGAAGAAAGAGAGTCTTGACACAACACCCGGCGTTTTTATAACCTCTCCTCGTGCTCTCCAACTTTCCTATCTTCGCTCCCGCGCTTCATTTTCCGGGGACTGTAGTGGGGACTTTCGATTAGCACGCCCGGTGACAAGTCGAAACTACTTGTCAAAAATCGAAAGGTAAGGGAAAGCCCTGACCTACCGTGCGTTAATTAAGTGGTCGATAATGGCCCCGGGAAGTTCGATTTTCCCTGTTACAGATTTCTTGATAAAAATCGATTTTGACATAATGTTTTATTAAATATACGTTAACAATTTTGCACAATAACTTTGAATTAAATTTATCATACTTTTTAAAATATTAATTCATAATAATAAAAAATGATTAAAAATTACATTTGGAGTGTACACTTTTTATTGTAATTTTTTAGCATTAAAATAATTTTTTTTCTTCATACACATTTCAAGTTGATCAATGTCAATAATTTCTTCTTTTTCTTTGCCTAACAACTTCGTGCATTGCAGATTTATAAATATTGCAGAATTACATAAGCTTTGTAATTTTTAATCAACTGATGTGTAATTCATAAATGATTAAATTATTTGTATAAATAAAATTTATGATAATTTTTTTTCCGCATCCGTCAGCCTGATAGTTTGTATTTTATCTTTCCTTATATTTGGCAGATAATACAAAATATCAGTTTCCAGGACGCACCAATCGAGGAGGTGGATGTCGGAATATGAAAAAATGACATAAAAACGAATCATTTATTTTTAAAAATATATTTATTTATTACGGTTATTTAATTATTTCATTATTGTTAAAATTGATTAAACTATAATATCACTTTTTCATAATAATTTACGTCCCAAAAAAAATTTTTTTTTTTTTTATATAGTATATAGTAAAAAATATTGTGTAAAATCAACACAATTTTTTTATTAAATACGGTCTGATCAAAATTAATGTTGGAATTTTACACACTTTTGTTATTTTAACAAAAAAAAATTTTAACATAGCCCGTATTTACGCAAATACACAATATTTTTTACTTTGTAGATTTTACAATTATTGCACTTCTACGTTCATTCTATCAAAATATTTTTAATTATAAAATCTACAATATTTTATTGTTACTTTTATACTACTTAAGAAGTTTTATACTTACATTTTGAAAATTATTTGTTGCTACAAATCGATAACTTAATTCTGACGTAATAACGCAACCGGACATAGTCGATTGCAATATATTATTGTTGATAGTATACTACGTTTACAATATTATAATAGTATAATACGTTTACAATTTTCAAGTCGCAAACTTAATGCAGACTGTATTCAATTCATTTATCCATATATTAGTCGCAATCTTAATGCTGACTATTTGAAATGCATGTATCTATATCAGTCGCAAACTTAATGCTGACTAAAATGCGCACGTTCATTCCCAGTCGCAATATATAGTATCATTGCTGACGGTACAATGCTTTTATAATCTTCAAGTCGCAAACTTAATGCAGACGGTATTCAATGCATTTATCTATGTACAAGTCGCAAACTTAATGCTGACTATATCCAGTGTACACACACATTGGATCGAAGTATATTCTTGCCGAATATGGTACATATTTCAAAGTCGCAAATTCAATGCTGACCATTTTAAATGCATTTATTTATGTCAGTCGCAAACTTAATGCTAGCTGTAAAATGTGCTTCTACATTGCTAGCCGTAATATATTTATGCCGACTGTACGATACATGCATGTTTTCAGTCGAAAATTCAATGCTGACTTCATAATTATTATGAAATATTTATAGACTGTACAAAAATTCAATTAGTTCATTGTCAGTACGGGACTAATAGTCATTTTCTTCCAATGAATCATTTATTGAGTCATCATCAAAATCATCATTTTCTGAATCTTCCGTAAAGGAGTCAATATCATCATCGATATTATCATCATCATTTACGTTGGAAGGATCTGCATTATTTTGATTTTTATTATTATTGTCAGAATTATTTACTTTTGAAGTGTCTCGGATTCGAACAATTGGAGTTAATGAAAACCATTGCTTCACTTGTTTTTGTCCATAATAAAACTCCTGTAAGAGTTCATCTCGTTCTTCATCAACTTTAGGGTCAGCCGTATGGAGCTTTTCTGATTGATCTTTTTCTTCTTCATCAGTTGAACCATACAGTAAAGTTGGATTCAATAATTCGGGTACTAAGAATTTCCAATAAAAATCATTTAGACGAGGAAACATTTCTTTGGTCCAAAACGTTCTGTCATAATCGATTTTCAGATTTAGTGAAGCTTTAGGTGTCCATATAGATAAAATACACCATTTTCTTTGTGTAATGTGTAATTGTCCTTGAATTTGATGATAATAAGAACTGCTTGTTCTTATAGATGTAGGATCTTTATCTTTAAAGTGCTCATTACCCCATTTCGTACCTTTGCTGACAGCTTCTGTGGGATCTGCATCTTTTAAAGTGTAAGGATATTTAATTTCAACGATGCCATCATCACCAACTAAGCCATCTGGTGATGCTCCAAATCCAAGAATTTTGTCATCAATAAATAACCCACAAGGTTCAATTTGAATATCTTCATGTTCTTCGAGTCTATCGAGTGCATTTGATTCATTATTTTTACCGTAAACCATTGCAGGATTATGGATATTTCTTGATGGATACAAAATTTTCTTTACATTTTCTTTTTTTGTTTTGTCTGTTCTACATTTACATGCGTTCTTAAAGTTCGATGCAGTTAAAAGAAGACGACGAATGGTATGCCATTTTTCGCACTCAGCTTGATCAATTGTCTCACGTTCTAACTTGACACGATCATTTTGAAGCTGCTGTAATTTTTCTCGGTGCTTAGCAAGTAAGTTTTGATATTCATTTGGAGTAATTGCTATACCCGCCTTTGGTCCATAGTAGCAATCTTGTGTACCTTTGCCTTTTTTGCAGTAACGACCTTGAGAACCTTTTTCGGTATAGCGACGATTGTTATATTCTACTTTTTCTTTTCTTTTGTTTTCTAAAGTTACCAATCGTTCAGGAATACTTTTTTGCCAAGTAGCCAAAGTGTCGCACATAGCTGCTTTACTATTATATTGAATCACAGCAAATGCCACGCGAATTGAGTACCCACCTAATTTGCAAAAATCTATTCGCTTACCACCGACTTTTATAGCTATAATGTTATTGGCGCATTCAGCTGGATTATTACTCGAATTTAATAGTACATCTCCTGAAACTGATTGACATCGAGCAAAGTATCCGAGTATTGTATCCCAGACATTCAATTTAATTAAGTCAGGTACGTGATTAGTTGCCGGATTTTTATCACAATAATAAGGTTTACAATTTTCATGTCGTCCAAATGCATGGAATGGCATATTTTCTAAATCTTCTTCGATTATCTTAACTTTTGTTTTAAAGGCAGTGTTAGTGGACATTATGTAACGAGCAGCTTGTCGAATTGCTTTTGAACTTCGTTTACCAGCTTCCTCAGTGGCCTTTTGAAGATTTTTTTCGTTTTTTAGCTGGCTTGATTTTTCAACTTTTCTCAAGTTTGTTGATAATCTACAAAGCATGTGATTCATACAATTTATTCTTTCTACTTCAACACCATGTGTTTTATATACATTGTGATCGCACAGTTTTTGATGTACACTACTATCACCATCGGTCACAATATTTTTGTATATCAAATTATGCTTTTCAACACTAGTTTGGAATAGTTCTAAAATCATATCTGATTCCATTCGTGTTGAAGCTAGGTTAGGTGAGTAATTCTGCCAACAAAGATGATACGGTTGTTTTCCGACTTTACACTGTGAACATCTTTTATTAGCTACTCCAACATCTAATACTTTGTTAATGTATTGATCCAGGACAAGAGCAGCTCCAAATGATGAATTATATAATCCTGAAGCATAACTTCTTTTGAGATAGGTGCCGTCGGTTATAACTGTCGTACACGGTATGCCATCTTTAGTAACACGTCCTTCATCGCAAGCTCTCTGCTTAGATTCTTTAGCAGCTTCAGTCATTGATTGAACTGCTGTTTTTGTTACATAACAACCTACAACAGTCTCAGCTACAGAGTATGATTGATAGTTATGACATGGTAAATCTGCAGCTGTTAACCCTTGCAGCTGATAAAATCCAATGCCACTACTTATACAACCTAATACAATGCTATCATTAGTACGTGCAATATCATTTGATTGTCGTTCACTAAGAACCATAAATTCAAATTCACACGCAGAGCATTCGTATAAAATTGAACATTGTAAACCATTCATTATTGGCCCAATGTAATTAAGGCAGCAGTTCAACTGTCGACATTCCTCATGAAACGAAGCAAGGCGATGTTCATAAAATGATTGATTAAGTTGTTCTGTTAAGTATTCCACATCAACTATCAATTTTTTGTGAGCATTACTTACAAAAGAGCTACGTGGACGCTTTTGTCTTTTCTTCTTTTTTTAGGTTTTTGATGATGGTTTATTACTATCTAAATCAGTTAATGGTTTTTTGATATTTGCATCATTTTTTCCACTGTTTGATGAATTATTAACCGTAGGATCATTTGGAACACTGTTTGGTGAAGAATTTACAGTAGGATTCATAGGTTGATTACTTAATGACGTAACATCCGATGAATTTTCTGCTACATTTTTCTCTAAATTTGTTAAATACGATTTTAAAATTTCAGATAGTCTATCTCTACATAGTCCTTCGACATTGTAAATTTGGTCATTAGCTTTACAATTATTTATTTCTATGGTAGCTAGTAGGTAGACATTTCTTTGTGCATCTGTATTTTCCTCACAAATCGACATATTTGTAACAATCATGGTCAATAATTGTTTTAAATTATCAAAACAACAAACACAAGATGTACCATCTGCATCAATAGTGCCTGATTCATTTCGACTGTGTGAATCGAATAAATAATATAAACCATCACAAGAAATAATTGCTACTGAAACGTTATTCATTGTCAGTATTGCGTTTATATTATTTCCTTGAAACATCTCAAGTCGTTGCTCTAGTGACATAAGCTCTGCATCAGGAGTGTTAAAACATTTTCCATAAAAAGTTTCCTTAACTGTAAAGGTAGAACTAAAATTTGGGAAAATATATACTTCATTACAAAGCTCATGAACTTCCAAATAATATTGATCAATAGGTCCTCCATCAACAGGAGGATTATCCCGTAAAGACATGCTAGCCTCATAAAGATAATCTCCAACTTCAAGTACGATATCAATAATTCCGGACTTCCAAGTTTCAATTGGAATAAAAGTTGCCGTTGCTATGGCAGAAGCAGCCATCGCAGTACATTGGTTACCAGCAGACATTCCAAATTTAGGATTAGCTTGATTTATACTACCTCTAATAATACTATAAGGCTTTTCTTTGTATGAACAATGCGGTTCAGGTTCTGACGAAGGCAGGCTATCGTTCGAATTCTCAATATTAATGTTAATATTTCGATTACCATTGTCATTATCAACCATCATTGTCTCGATTCCTTCAGTGACTTCGTTAACATCGTTATAACTATTAACGGTAGATGTCTGCGGATCACTGTTTGGTTGTGAATCAATAATGTCTTCTTCAGAAATTTGTGACTTTTCACTCTCTTCATAATTATCTGAAACATTATCAATCACTGTAAATTGGGAAGGGTACTTACCATTTTCTGCCACTGGTGATTTATTTTGGGGTTTTTTGCCTCGGCTCTTTACTAACCTAGAGAATATAAATAATTCGAAAATGAAGTGTGAGCTCTACAAGATCATTTAATTTTTTTGTTAATTACACCAGCACACCAAAAAAATGGTTTGTATATTTCATCAGAACAACATCGAATTATGTATTTCGATGCGCTGAATCCGAATTTGAAGATTATGTAGCTGGTAAATTAAGTTTGTCTAGATTAAGTTTGTCCTCATGTATTTTGATGGGATAAATGCAAATCTGAAGTTGGTTTGAGTTGTACACCCTTCAACTTAGAAAAAATTACAAAAAAACGCTAAAAATAGCAAAAAATCATAAGAAATAGTCATAAAGTAGTAAATAATATCAAAAAACAGTATTGTTCTTACTAGCAGTAATGAACTATAGATATTATTCTTTTGAAATTATACTATGAAATCTATAGATTGTAATAAAAAAAAAAAAAAAAAAAAAAAAAAAAAACTTTTCTTAATTTTACACCGTTCTTCGCTTGTATCGAGCTTTTATGTCTACACGGAGAAAATTAAATGTTAGGGGTTATCATACTAAATTTGTAGCTCCAATCATCTAGGATGATTAAAAAATTTTTCAATGCAAAGATGGTTACTGTTATTATTTTTTTATGATAACAGTTTCCATTTTTTATAGTAACAGTTACAGTCAGGATGATAACAGTCACTATGAAGATGGTTATAGTAACTCTCAGGGTGATAATATTTACTATCAAGGATAGTAATTAATATTATTGAATTCTATGAAAAAATTGATCAAAAATTCAATAATTTTCAAGTACACGGAAAGAAAATTATAAGTACTTTTCAATTCATCACGGGAATAGTTTTCATAATCATATAGAAATTTTTCCTATACTGCTATAAAAATAGATTCCATGATAGTATTGGAATGATTCCTATAATAGTATGGAAACATTCAATGTTTACTGTCACTGCAAAGATCTTGACTCGAATTTGTGTCTTTTCAAGGTTTTATATCATTCTCACCGATAGTCAAGTTATTATGATAAGTATTTAGTCTGCATTTAAAAATGCTCTGTCTCTCTAGATACATAATGAAGAAATGACCTTGTATCTTTTGAACCATTGACATTTTTAAAGATATAAGCTCATCCCGATGTTACACTTATCAAGACCTTTCATTTGAGTACCCACATCAATTTTTCACATACTTTATATATTTATATATTTCACAAATACCATATATATAAAATATATAAAAAATGCCATGTGGGTACTTAAGTGAAAGGTCTCGATGAGTGTAACATCAGAATGAGTTTAGATCTTAAAAAATGTCAATAATTAAGAAATGACATTGTTTCTTGTTAACTATTGACATTTTTAGAGATATAAGCTCATCCCGACATTACACTCATCAAGAGCTTGCAGTTAAGTACCTACATCAATTTCTCATATATTTATATATATCATATATATGTATGCATGAAAAATATATCAAAAATGCATGTGGGTACTCAAATGAAAGCTCTTGATAAGTGTAACATCTGGATGAGCTTATATCTTTAAAAACATCAATGGTTAAGAAAGTACAGTGCAATTTAACAAGAGTCATTGTTTAATAAAGCAAAATTGTATTTATTTATGGTTCAGAAGTCACGGCTCCTATAAATGATGGAAACAATTCCTGTAAATATAGGAACCACTCCATTAATTCGTATCGAAACTATTTCCATAATTGTTGGAAGCGATCTTATAAATTTTAGGAACACTTCCTAATATTATGGGCGTCATTCCCATAATCATAGTAATCATTTCTACAATCAGTATAAGAACTAATCCCATAAATTAATAACAATAATACCTATATTTTTCTTTTAATATATATATATATATATATATATATATATATATATATATATATATATATATATATATATATATATATATACGTTTTTTACCGTGGTTTTTAAATCCTGATGTTTAAATTCTACTTACTACCTTTGATAGTAGCTGTTATAATTTCTGATGGTTACTGTTACCATCAGAAATTATATATATATATATATATATACTAGCTGATACCCACCCGCTTCGCTGGGCATACAATAAAATTTTATGTTGTAACCTAGATGAAAAATATAAACAAAATGATTAATTTCAAAAAGATAATTAATATAAATTTTGAATTAGAGAAAAGTGATTGTTTATGATAACCGGTGTTAGCGAGTATTAAATATATGAGAAAAGTATTTTATTATTAATAATCAATCAATCAATGGGTCAGTTAGTCAGTAAATCTGTCATTAGACAGATTTCCGCATCACCCATGACGTACTGTGTAGTGAGATGCGTTCCCATTATAATAATGTTATCCTAAACATTTAGTCTAGACCGGATAGGTCAAATGGTAGAGTAGCCGACATGTCACCGGAAGGTTCTGGTTCGAATCCCTGTCCGAGCTATCTGAATTTTTTCTCGCATATTCTGTAAACTCTTATTAAGAAGGTCCTTCCTATTTCTTTCTCAATCTCTTCCTCCTCCAATTATTCTGTTACGTGAATGTTGGAACGATTCACGTAATAATTATCCGTAACTCCTATTCTTTTCCGCTTCATAGTATTATTTAATTTTAAAAAATGTCAATAATTTTTTTAATTTTAAAAAAATGTTAATAATAAAATACTTTTCTCATATATTTAATACTCGCTAACACCGGTCATCACAAACAATCACTTTTCTCTAATTCAAAATTTATATTCATTATCTTTTTTAAATTAACCATTTTGTTTATATTTTTCATCTAGGTTACACCATAAAAATTTATTGTATTCCTATCGAAGCGGGCGGGTATCAGCTAGTTATTAATAAATTCATAACAAATTAAGTGGTATTAAAAAATATATTTATTATTACTCATTTTATTAGAAATTATCTTAAATCGACCGTTTTTATAATAATTTAACGATATCGTTGTAAAATTTTAGAGAAGACGCATCAGACACAATTTACCATTTTAATTTTAATCATTAAAATCAGTATAATCATTTAACAATATCAACTTGATAATATTTATGTTTAATTTATCTGTGTTATGATATAATCGAGTTCATCCTTCATGATTATTCCAATACATATAAGTTATTTCAGTTATTAATGATTTAGCTATTCTTTCTTAAAAACGTATGATTATGAATTCCTACTGTCCCAACAGTCAATCGATAAAATTTAAAATCAATCATTTTGACAGTTATTATAGCAACGGTAACCATGATAACGGTAACCATGGTAACGGCAACCATGGTAACGGTAACCATGGCAACGGTAACCACGGCAACGGTAACCATAGCAACGGTAACCATGGCAACGATAACCATGACAATGGTAACCATGGCAAAGGTTGATTAGCGTGGGTGGTTGTAGGGGGGTTGAGTTCGATAATTTACGGGTGCCACTGATGGTTTCTTAGATAAGAGGGTCAAAATGATATTTCGCTCCCAAAAAAAGAGAGAGATATAGGGAAGGGGAAAGATTATAGGGCACGGGAGGGGAGGAGAAGAATGAGAGGGAGGGGAGGGGAGGGCATATGTGATGGTAGACGAAAAATTCATTTTGGCTAGGAATTGCGTAAAATCCGTTCTTAGTGAGCGTCTACATCACGAATGGAGTAACTATGCTAAATTTCAAGTCAATCGGGCGAATAGTTTCGGAGATCTCGTGATGAGTGAGTGGTATTTCGCTTATATATATATAGATATATATATATATATATATACCATTTAGGGTGATAATGGTAACTAACTCTAGTTTACATACAAGATTGTAACAGTTATTATAAATATGGTAGATGCTACCACCTAGATGATTTCTACAATCATCTAGATAGTATTCACTACCATAGGGTTTATGGTAAAATTTTTTACCATAAGTATTTCTTTTTCGTTTCCTTTCCTATTTCGGTATTTCTGTCGGTGATACGAAATCCATTTAGGACGAAAAAATTTTTTTGCTTACATGATTGTATTTTTTTGCGATTTTTAGCTATTTCTGAAGGTTTTGAAGTGAAACTTCTTTAGAATCGTTGTGATTTCAAACCGGATGCAACGAAAAAACGACAGGTAAGAGACACAAATACAAAAATGTGTAGGATGAAGCCAGGGGAAAGAATGAGACAGAAATATACATACAATTTGTATATTATCGGTCTCTCCTCTTTGTGCCATACTTTGTAGCGTCCCCACTCCCGTCTTCTAAGCATAGTCGCCTGTAATTTGTGAGCCAGAGCGAGAGAGCAGATGTCAGTGTGTATGTATATTGCACACTGTTTAATACGTGCTTGTATTTGAGCATTTAACGTGTGTAGTGCATGTGAAAACTACGTGAGCTTACTGTACACTGTATGCGGCTGCGTATTACAGCGTTTTAGTAAGATAGCGTGGTGTGTTATTATTTAACTGTTTGTGAGTATTTTTATAGCCAGGAAGCAGCGTGGTACCTTCTTCGTGAACCTATGTCTAGAAGTTCAGTCTCCATAGTTTATATTCCCACCGTTTGGCCTATTGAACGACAGCGTATTAGACGAACACAAAAAGAATTAGATGAATTAAATATCGATGAAGATTCAACAAGTATTTGGAAGGAAAACTGGTTTGATAAATACGAGAAGCGGCCACAAGAAATGGAAGAATTATCACTTGCACAATTCGTTGCTAATTTTACTAAAAATTCGCAAGGTGATTATATTCGTCGAAAGCAACAACGCATCATTCGTTATAGGAATTATGACATAGCCTCAGATATAAATGAGTATAAAAGAGAAATGGTGACTTTGCATATCCCATTTCGGAATGAAGAATTCGAGATTCTTGAAGAGATGAAATTTATTAGGATTTACGACGAAAATGAAAATCAAATTCTGGAGCGACGTAAAGAGTTTGAATCTGACTTAGACATTAATAAAACTATAGGGCTATGCCGAAAACTATGTCGCGAAAATGAAGAAGCAGACGATGACGATGAGATTCATGATATTGCCACTAGATTTCCAGAAATTAATCCATTCCAAACGCTATATGACAATCCGAATTCGGATGTAAACAGTGATTTACGTCTCGCAACCCTAAATAAACTTGGTGCCATTGCAAAACGGAAAGAAAATTTAATGCCTAACGACCAATATTATGAGCTGATGAAAATGGCAAACCAAAACCAAAAGGAACTTTTGATGCACGTCATTTACAATCTTCAGTTGGAAGATCCTCCTCCGCTGCAAATATTTTTTACAGGACCAGCTGGATGTGGTAAAACATTTGTTATTAAATTATTAATGGAAATTTATAATCGATATTCTGAAAGTGATGGGTTTTGTAATGCTTATATCGCTTGTGCTTCTACTGGTAAAGCTGCTGTGGCTATCAATGGGACAACAGTACACACTGCACTGAAGATAAGTCTTTCAAAGTTGCTTCCTTTATCAATTGAAGTAGCCCAACAATATAGATCACTTTTTAAATATGTTCGTGTATTGATTATCGATGAAATTAGTATGATTGGAGCCGAGTTGTTGTCCCAAATAGATTCAAGGTTAAAGCAAATCACCGGTAATTTTTGAAGTCCATTTTGGTGGATTAGATATAATTTTGATTGGTGATCTACGTCAACTACCGCCAGTTCGTGCTACCCCAATTTACAAACAAATAAAACGACAAATAGCAGGTTCAACACTATATGGCGAGGGTTGAAATTTTTCGAACTAAACGAAGTTATGCGACAAGCTAATCAAAGTTTTGCAAACAATATTAACAAAAATTGGTAATGGACAGTTGTTAGATCAGGAAGAGCTAGATTTAATTGAGTCACGGATTTACTCTGAAGAAGAAGCTGAGAGACTTTGTCCAGACGGTATACGATTGTTTTTAATAATCATTCAGTTGCTGAATACAACAATAAAATTTTGAATTCTATAGAAGAAAAAGTGAATTCAGAGGCAACTGATATATATATTGGATGTAGAAATGTTGAACAGCAAACTTCTATGCGTCAAAAATTACATAAATGTCAACTATTGATACAGGAGGTTTGCCATATCAAATTACATTGGTTTTGAACAAACCATACATGATAACAACTAACATCGATGTATCAGATGGATTAGCAAATGGTGCGACGGGAAAATTAATTTTCATTGAATATAATGACAAAGGAGAGATAGGTCGTTTATGGCTAGAATTTCCAGAATCTCCAAAAATCGGAGAAAAATTGAGAAGAAAGGCAGCGGCATCAATTCAAAAATAATCTTCATCCACTGGCAGTACCAATAGATCGCAGAACATCATCTATACCACTAGTACCTAATAAAACCGTTATTGTAAAAAACGTAATCATTTCCCATTAGTCTCTGCATGTGCAATGACGATTCACAAGTCCCAGGGAGCTACTTTTGGTGAGATTGTATATGAATATGATAAATCACATCGTTCAACAACTCCTGTACGTCGCATTATCACGAGTTACATCAATAAACGGCTTATATCTCGTTTCAAAAAAATGATAAAAATTTTACCATGGCCGAAGAGCGTCAGTATCTACAATTGATCTACAACATGAATTTCGAAGGCTGAACTTGAATCGACTTGAGACAATTACAAATGTTTTATATGATTTCTTAAATAAAAGAAAAGGGATGTCACTGTTTACCTTTAACTGTCAAAGCTTACGAGCTCATGTACAAGATCTGCAACATGACAATATAGTGTCATCGTCAATTTTTTAATTCTTTCGGAGACATGGATGAATAATGAAGATATTGTAGACATTCCAAATTTTAATATTGTTGTTAATTACAAAAGACCACGTACGAGGGCAGGCGGAGTAGCAATTTATCACAACGTAAATGATGGAGCCCGTTGTTGTTACGCCGCAAACGGATCTCAATGCACAACAGCTAGAATCATTGTCTGTTCAGCTTTCGAAAGTTGGAGAAATATGTGCCTGTGAGAGCAGAAATGACCAAGGAGATTTAATTTTGATCGTAGCAATTTACATCTTTCCCAACCAATCAATAAAATCAGTTATTGAATTTATACATGAAAATTTGATCAAATATACCCCAGAGGTATCATGAATTCTCAAAAAAGAATTATGATAAAATTCCGATGATTTTAAGTGGGGATTTTAACATAAATTTTGCATCAGATACAGCGCTTCCTTTGATTGAGTTTCTCGATACAACATTTTATTTAAAAATGTGTAACAATCGCACTCAATCAACTACAAGATCAAAAACGGTAATAGATGCAGTGTTCCAAAGATATATCAACCAAATTGAAACTAAAATATTTGTATCGTATTTTAGTTATCATAAGCCTCTTGTATCATTTGTTGAAACTGAAAATATGGAACTTGAGTAATAGATTATGTAACATATGTTAAATAAAATATAAAATATCTTTTAAAATTAATCAAAATACTTTCATTTTTGAACAATTAAACTTTGTAATTATCCTACCCTTGTTATAAATATTCATCTCATTCTTTTGTCGATTCACTGAAGTTTCACTTCTATCGTGTGTGAATCGCACACACACCTTTTTTTTTTTTCAGTATACTAAAAATTTGGGTCATGTGCGGACTAAACTTACCACAAATTCTGATTTAGTGCATCGAAACACATTACCCTAGGTAGGTCTGGTCAAATGTACAAACCACTTTTTTCTTGTTTGCAAAGTTCAAAGTCTAGTTCTGCAAAAGGAAAAAAAATAAAAAATTTTTTTTCAAAAGATATGCAAATTCAAAATTTTGCGATTTTTCCAGTTTTTCGATTTTTTTTTGTAATATCTCAAACACTATTATAGATACAGGAATGAGCTTTCATTTGTTTGAAAGGGACACTTGGGGCTATTGATAAAGAAATATTTTAGAAAAAAATTTTGAAAAATGCCAAAGTTGTCAAATTTTGAATTTTTGAAAATCGTCAAATATGACGAGCGCCAATAAAATTTTGGGTCAATTTTTTTTGTATAATTCCTTGTACTGATCTTAAAAGATTCTGAAATTTTTGGAGAGGGGTTTTTGTTTTTTAACCCTAGCCTGGTCAACTAACGCGACCTAACGATTTTGGTCAAGTGATAAGGGTTTTGCCGCAATGCTTTTAGAGCGTACAGTGTTGCCAGTTCATACACGTTTGACAGGCAGAGACTAGAAGTGTTTTCGGCAACGCCGCGGACAAAAAACTACTTACGACTCTGGTTAAGCGATGAGGAAAGCCCCGCAAATTTTTTTAAGAAATTTTTTTTCAGCAATTTTACGTTTTCGAAGATGTTTGAAAAATTTATAATTTTAAATAATTTTAGTAAATATTGAAGACGTAATAAAAAAAATAAAATTGAGCGCGGCGTCACGCTCATAGGGTGACCAGTCTAGGGTTAAAAGCATGAATTTTTGAATTTCAAAAAAAATTTTTTTTTCTTTTTTGCAACTTCTAAATAAGTTAAATTAAAGTTATGCAGATACGTAATATTGTAATTTTGAGCATATAAAAATTGAATGCACGACGTCGAAATATTAAATAATAAATTAATTTAATTTTTAACTTCCCGCTAAGAAAATTGAAAATTTTCAAAAGTTGAGTAGTTATTCGTTTCACCCCGTTTTTCGAAAATCGAGTTTTCAACGGATGTTGACGTTTTGGGATCCTAGAAAGCTTTCCCGAATATTTCCGCGATGATGTCCGAATGTCTGTCTGTGTGTGTGTGTGTGTGTGTGTTTTTTTTTTTTTTTTTTTTTTTTTTTATCTTAGGGGGGGGAATCCTTCTTACGGATTCCAGGCATAGCTGTTCGGCCTGGATATGTGGCGACTCGACGCAGCGTCATACTAAAACTCGACGCTAACCCCCCTACCCACTAAACCCTAAACCCCTTTTCTTCTTTCCTCTAATCCCTCATGGAAACCGCCGTCAGGCATTACTTCGTGAGGGGAGGATCTAGCTACTGCTATTCCTTCTGGTGGCTAAGGTGTTATTTTTCCTTCCTTCTAGTTTCTGTCATTTGCCCTTTTTCTTTCAATGGAACGCAGCTCTGTAAGCATTTCGGTGGTAAACGTGCTTGTGGCGTTCCAGGCAGCTTCGGATGACAGCATTTCTTCTACTATTGACTCTGGTGTGATTTTCTTGTTCAGGATCTTCTCTAACTCATCACGCTGTGGGTTAAAACGAGGGCACTCAAAGAAAACGTGCTCCGCATTTTCAGCAACTCTTGGGCAAGACGGACACTCTGGGCAATCATCGTGCTTAAAGCGATAAAGGTACTCCCGGAAACAGCCGTGTCCTGACAACATCTGGGTCAGATAGTAGTTGGCCTCGCCGTGATTCCGGTTAAGCCAAACGTCAATCCTTGGTATGAGACGGTGTGTCCATCTCCCTGTTGTCGCGGCGTCCCACTGCGATTGCCATCGCGCGATGCTGTTCTGCCGTTCTTAGCTCTGAGTTCCTCGGCACTTTGTGCGGTTGTCCTCTTTCGTTGGTAAAGGTTACGTCTTTCCTCAGCTAGGACTCTGAGCGGCAAAGTTCCGGAAATGACACACACTGCTTCCTCTGATATTGTTCGAAAGGCGCTGGCTACTCTTAGCGCGCTCAGTCGGTAAACTGGACATGCTTTCCTCCATGATTCTTGGATCTCAAGTGCGTCGGCCCAAATGGATATACCATATGTGAGGACCGATGTAACTACTGATGATAGCAATGACCTCCTTGTCTGCTTCTGGCCACCGATGTTGGGCATCAATCGTACTAGGTTGGCTACTACTGCTGATGCTTTGCGGTCACGTGTTCAACTTGTTGTTTAAAGTTAAGTCGGGCATCGAGCATCACTCCCAGATATCGAATGAATGGTTGGGATGTGATTTCTTGGTCTCCGACGTTTAGATTGATCGTTTCCACCACTTTTCTGCTAGTGATAAGTACAGCCTCGGTCTTCTGTTTAGCCAGTTGTAAATTTACTGTGTCCATCCACTGGTTAATTCGCTCAAAGGTGATAGCGAACATATGTTTTATCTCATCAAGATGCTTGGCGACTATTACTACGGCTACGTCGTCCGCGTACGCTACCAGTTTGACGTTTCTTGGTAGTTTCAGTCTCAGCAATCCGTTGTACATGACATTCCAGAGAAGTGGACCGAGAACAGAAACCTGCGGTACACCTCCAGTAACATCATACTCCTTGGGACCATTCTGCGTGGAATATGTCAGGACTCTATCTGTGAAGTAGCCAGCGACTATCATTCGTAGGTATCCCGATACGTTCATCTCTTACAGGGCTTGCATGATGCAACCCCAGTTAGCGGAGTTAAAGGCCTTTTTCATGTCTAAAGTTGCCCCCCGGCAATACTTCTTCGTTCCCCCCTTCCATCTGGTACCGGCGATTGCGTCTTTGGCTATACCGACAACCAGGTTGATCGCGTCCAGGGTTGATCGTCCTTTCCGAAATCCGTACTGATTGTCTGCCAAGAGTGGATCGACAACTGCTTCTATCCTTTGGTGGATTATACGTTCTAGTATCTTACCGGCTGTATCCAGCATGCAGAGAGGACGATAAGATGACGGTTCTTCCGGTGGCTTTTTCCCTTTAGGAAGTAGTACCAGCCGTTGTTGTTTCCACTTCCGAGGAAAAATCCCTTCCTTCAAGCAGATGTTGTAGACGTCGAGGAATAACGCTGGCGCTGCTTTAATAGATGTTTTCAAGGCAATATTAGGGATTCCGTCCAATCCCGGTGCTTTATTATTCCCGACGCGGTTACAAGCTTCCATCAGTTCTTCTTTCGTGACAGGTGGAATATCATTCAGTTCGTCCTGTGTCAACAGATAGTTGAAAACGCGCTGTCGTGGAAACAGCGCAGTCACGATCTTCTGTAAGAGTTGAGGACACGTAGGAGACGGCATTGGCTGATATTTCAGGTGTGCCATGACTACTTTGTAAGGTCTACCCCACAAGTCTTTGTCCACCTCGTTGATTAGCTCTTTCCAGCAGTTCTTCTTGCTATCCTTGATGGCTTTGTTTAATAGTCGACGAGCTTTCTTGTATT